>NW_021832527.1:25000-30469 GCF_006345805.1 Octopus sinensis | reverse complement strand
AAAAGCGTGGATTATAATGGTGATCAATGATTTCCAAAATTTTTCATTTAAAACTTTTGTTAATGCGTCGTTCAAAAGCATTGGCCAAAATCGTTACCGATTGGGATTGGGGATTTAAAAAATCAAAACATTCAAACAATTTTTAAAGAGCTTCCTGCCATCATTTCAAACGTTGAGGTGAAAAATAAAATTTGAAAATCATCACCAGAACGAGTGCAGGAGTGGCTGTGTGGTAAGTAGCTTGCTTACCTCATTGAGCATGTGCGAATCAGAGTTGTGTTTGATACTGAAGCAGTAAAGACGTGTTTTTGAAGCCGTCTTAAATTGAAGATTTTTGAAACTCAGCTGTAAGGTAAAACTTTTTTGGGGGTCTAGTGGGGGCCTGTTGTCTGCCGCAATTATTTTTACAAACAAGAAGTCCTCATTGGATTCTAGTCTACCTGTAGCTGAGTGAATATTTTTTCACTTAACTGTGAAAATTATTGTTTTGAGGGCGTATCCTGCCGCAAAATTTTGTTTGAGAATAATGTTTGTCCAAGAATAACTCTGCGAATTTTTAGAAAATTAGAAAAGATTTCAACAATATTGTTCCTGTTAAGGAGTAGCTATGAGAAGAAAATTGGAATGATTTGCGTTAAAATTTTGACCTGGAGTACCGAGTGGCCTCTGCTGTATTTTGAACTGCTGCTGCTCTCTTCACCCCTCTTTTATTTAAAAAAGACTCTTTATTGAACTGTTAATTTTTTCTCCTTTTTTGTTTGGACTTTTTACCCTTCCTTCTTTTTCCTTAGTTATTTTGTATTTTATGAGGTGTATTTTTTTGGACTTTTATTAAAAGAAACATGACAAGGAACAATGGAAAGTTGGTGGAGTGGGAATTTATATCACCCAAAAGATGATTAAAAGAACTTGAAAGTAAGACGGTGGTTTTGAGGACCTACTCTAGGATCCTCGACGCCATTGCCGTTTTCAAAAAATATAATCGAAAGAGAGATGGCAGAATTTAAGCCAGCTATTAAGTTTATCACTCGGAGGGTCAAATATGCAACCGTGTGGTTGATGTTTGACTCCCCAGAAATGGATTGTGAATTTGCGAGCCAGTTCCTGGAAGGCAATGAAATTTTGTTTCTTCCCACATATTGTTGGAAGAAGTTGATGAGGGCTTGGTTTTGTGGCTTGCCACTCGGAGTTGAGCTCGAGTGGATAGGAGATACTATCCGCCTGGGTCTGGGTGGCAGTAGCACCAAGCTATTCAATGTAAATATTCTGCATACGACTGACTTGAAGGGGTCAAAAGCTGTTTTGACCCTCTAGATCCTGTCAGCCGAAAGTCTGGTATTTCCAGACTTTTTAAGAATAGGCGGGTCGAAGTATCCGGTGATGCTTGAGGAAGCCCCCCTCCCCCAAGTGTCATCGGTGCCTGGAGCCTGGCCATATAAAAAGAACTGTCCTCAACGGCAAAGCAAAATCCTGGAGCGGTTGACGGAGACCTCTGTAGAAGAAGGAATGAAGGCGGTCGAGGAGACAGAGGATGCCCCAAAGAAGATCCGCAAAAGGAAGAAGGCGAGTAATAATGGGTGCTCACCGAAGGATTCTGGGAATGAGGGAAGGGAAGCACATGTCCCGGTCACGGAGGGGACGCACCCTTCCACAGTCAAGAAGAAAAAAGAAGAGGAGAAACGGGATATTGCCGACAGTCGGAGACATGATGCCCCATCGGTGAGGGTTGGGTTAGACACAATTGGTAAGAATTGTGCCGCCAACGATAGAATTTATTATCTCGGACCCGGAGGAGGAAGACCTGCTGGCCTTCTGTTATAGAGGGGGAGTGGTGGAAAGGTGGTGGAAGAACACTACAAGGGAGTACCTTTGGCCTTCGCACGGTAACCCGAATGGCCTCCGCAGATGGCTGTGGAGTTCATAACGTTGCGCATGTTACATAGGCTGGGGGGACTAAAGGAGGAATATCGCAGGGGATATGGTGAAGTGGACGTACACAAGCGATAATGTGGATTGACAAGAGGTTGAAAAACCTCAGTGTTATAATGTGTAAGAATCTCAGTGCCTCACTTGTAAATGGATTAGTGTTGATTGTATATTGAATATTTTATTGTATATTATTGTATGTTATTATTTGTTATGGACTATTAAGTCGAAGAATTGTAAAAATTGTAGTGAGAGGTTCAATACCTCGTTTTCTTTCTGTTGGGAAAAAAAAGAATGGTTTAGAGAACCGGAACCAGATAACTTCACGTGTTCTTGTTATCTTATTCCGATTGATAGGTTTATCCGAGTATATAAAGGATATTGAAAGTGAATACGGGTGTTGATATCGGCGGGCAGAGACAGGGTTAGTGTCAAGGGTCACCGAGTGGGGAGATGGTCTGTTAGATCATCTACTACTTTAAAATTTGGGACGATCGGTTATGCGGGATATTTTTTGTTTTATCTGGAGGACGGGTGTATTCTTGGTTCCAAGGTTAGTTGAGGGAGGCTTGTTCTACACAGGGGTATATTCTTATGACCGTCACGCTATTATAATATTCAGCGTATTGTTCGAATATTTCCTTACTGGCGGACAGTGATGAAATCCATTTTGATACGATATCTACGATAGAGTTTAGGACAACTGGCGTTGTGGATGGAGGAAAAGTTGACGTAGTGGAGGTTCCCCTTAAGTTTATGGCATGGGTTGAAAATTTGACTTTGTAGATCTAGGGTGACATCTAGGAAATTAGAAGTTTTAAGGCTGCTACAAAAAGTGATGCAGAGGCCCACCGTTTTAAAAAGATATCTTAGTCTTTTTCTAATCTGTTCGATTCCGCAGTTGCGAGAACCCCGAATGTCTCTATTGGCCTAAAATCTCCCAGTTTTATCATATGTAGACGTGCAGCAAGGATGATATCAATATCGTCACAAGAGAGGTTAGATTGTATCATTGCAAACATGAGGACTGTGTTGAGAAGGATAGGGGACACACTAGAGTAATTTGGTCTATGTCGATCTCGATTAATTTAAAAGTATGTTTAGGGCTTTAGGAATTAAACGCCTGGACAGCTTGAGTAATTTCAGTCCATGGATGTAGTTTGGGGTACAATCCTGTCTGATAAAATCTTGTAATCGCATTTGTATCTGAACTGGAGAAGCAAATGAGGCGAACGAATGGTTCTTGGCAAATTTTATTTTAGAGTCTTTTACGTTAATATAGAATGTGCGTGGTAAGGAAGGTTCGGTCCTATCTTCTAATCGGAGTTCGAAAACGAGATCACGGTTCTTGATGATGATGTCTTTTAGAGTGGAACCGGTACAATATGGTAGCCTTTATGTAGCCTTTATGGTAGCCTTTATGTATTAGCCCACGGTATTTATCTAGAGGAACGTTATAAAGGTTGCCGGTCTTGACAGCTTTGAAGAGAATTTCAGAGTATTTTTGAAGACCCACGAGGATAATATACATTTTAGTTAGGTGGGGTTTGATTGTTATTTTTCTGGGTTTAAATGTGATGTTTTTAATGAGATTGGTAAGATCTTGTTCGAAATTATCTAAGTTACGCCTACGAAGTGCATATATAACGTCTGTCCCTTAGTCTGCGAATTATCTTACATTCAAAACATATAATACGTATGTATATATTGGTATATTGAAATGGGAAAAACATTTATATATGTATATTTGTGCGTATATGTATGTATGCATATACATATGTTTGCTACCAATATGTATGCAGAATGATATTGACCCTATAATAACTCTATGATATATTGATAAACCGATATTGATTGTATTTTTAATATACTTTTATCGTTCATAAACATCTGTTTATATATTATATTATATTCTATATTTTATTTTTCATATACTATCTGTTGTGAATAGCAGAATACACCTAATCTAATATTAATCATAATAATATTAGTAATAACTGAATATTATATGTACTTATGGATGTAGACGAGTATGTATATTTCAGTATATATGTATATGTAATATATATATATATATATATATATATATATATAATTATATTATATAGATATATATATATATATATATATATATATATATATATCTATATATATATATATATTTATATATAATATATATATATTATAATATATATATATATATATATATATATATATTTTTATATAGAAGGAGCTTCTACGACTAGAACTGTTTCATTCAAAGAAATCTTCAGGAAGCTAGTTAACAAGAATTGTATTGGCATTTATACATTTAGGCAGGTTAAAGGGGTGTTGGTGGGGGACTTTTGGGGGTAGGCATAGCGCAAAATATCATACTTGGGGGAGTGGTCAAGGAGTCAGTGTTAAATTAGATAGAAGAATAAATAAAAAGTAAAAAAATATATAAAAAATATATAAAAATATATATATAAAAAAGGGAATAGAGTTTTAGGTAAATAAGGAGATTCTCACTTATACCTATGCACATATGTATACATATATACACACACATACAAACATATATACATATACATACAACATACGTACACACACACATATATACATATTATACACTTACACATACATATACATATCTACACATACACATATATGTATACATACACACACTCACGTGCATACACGTATACACACATGTATATATACACACACACCACACACACATATACACACAGAAAATATATATACACATACACACACATACTCCATACACGCATACACACACATATGCACACACACATATGCACACACAGCACACTAGTCCCTATATACACATATATACACATACACACACATATACACACATACATATACATACATTGTATATATTATATATATATATTATATATTATATATATATATATATACATATGTGTACCTATGCATACCTACACATACACACATATATATACACATACAAATACAGACCCATTCCCTAATTTTAATTTTATTATCTTCATTTATTACTTTTGTTATCTTTGATCGCTGGTCACAAACATCTTGGCTATGACAGCCAGTCCATTATCTGTCTACTGGAAAACAAGCACTCATTTACTCACGCACACTCTTTAGCACGTACACTCACTCATTCGCACACTCATACACATACACGCACGCACGCGTTATATTCATACTCATACATACACATACATACATACACATACATACATCACGTATATACACTACGTCGCGTACTACAGATTTCATGTCTACACTCTTAGAAGGCTAGTCTATACATATACACCAATAAATTTAAATACACACACATACATATACACCTACATACAAATACATACATGTATATATATATATACATATATATACACATTCACATATATATACATACATATATATACGCGCATGCATGCACATACAAATACATACACATACGCATATACATATACATACATACACATACACACACACAACATACATACATACACATACACACAAAACACACACACACATATATATATATATATATAT
>NW_021832527.1:0-17500 GCF_006345805.1 Octopus sinensis | reverse complement strand
CCTTTATGTCATTTGGTGTGAAACTCTCTGTGCCGCAAGGAAGAGGTCTACATTGTTTCTGTATTGTTGTGGAAGGATTTCGACCACCTTCCAATTGACTTAAAGGGAACTGACACATTCCTATTAAATAGACAACTGTCGAGTCTTCAGCAATTAATTGGTAAATAGTTCACTGTGAGCCATTGACAGAGAGTGTTGGGTAATCGATTCGCGTCGTGTAAATACTTCCTTTCCCCCTTGTTCCTTAAATTAACTCTACAGACAGAAGCAGAAGAATGCCAGGGAACACGACGCAGAAAAAGGGAAGAAAAAGATTGCTCTCATATTCCAGTGTCTCCACCGTAACGGATAAGAAATAAGATAAGAGAAAAAATGTCAAGAAGGAGACCATGTTGTGGTCTACATTTTAAAAGTAACTGCCCGTTTAAAATCCAAAAACGAATTTTATCAAACCGTTTCAGTGAAAGAAGTCCTCTGCTAAATACTTCAGGACAGTTTCTACATTTTGTCCAAAAACATGAAGATTTCGTCACCTGTGCCGAGGCTGTTAACGGAAAGTGTAAATAATTCAAATTATATGTATTAAGATGCTGTTCAAATGCATATTTTTTGTTTAAGGCCTAACTGCAAGCAAAGATGGAAATATATGTTCACGGATGTAAACAAAATTGGAACTGGACAAAAAGTAACTCTACAAACAGAAGCAGAAGAATGTCAGGAAATACCACGCAGAAAAAATGAAGAAAGCGACGCCCAAAACGAAATTGAAGAAAAAGATTGCTCTCATATTCCAGTGTCTCCACCGTAACGGATAAGAAATAAGAGAAACAAGTGTCAAGATCGAATCCATGTTGTGGGTGCGGTGGTCAACATTTTAAAAGTAATTGCCCGTTTAAAAATATAAAAGGCGTCAAATGTGGCAAGAGAGATCATAAAAAAATCACACTGTAGAACAAACCTGGAAAATAGTTCAACAGAAAGAAAACACGAAAACAGGTTATCGGTGACAAAAAAACGAACAGCCTCAAAGGAAATTTGTGTACGTAAAGTTACAACTAGATAAGGGCAGTGATATCTCGATAATTAACACAGATACATAGAAAAAAGAGAGAAGACCTAGATTAAAAGACATTTCGAAAATTGCAGGTGGAAAATAATTACATTTTAATGGCGTAATGATAAATCACGTTCCATTTCGTGGGAAAACCTTAAAAACCAAAGGTTTTGTGTTGAATAATAACACAAATTTATTCGGAACACTGAATAGAATTGTTTAACTTATGGGAACTCCCCATAAATATTTTCAGTAAAAATGTGAATGGTTTTCTTGCCAATACAAATGAATCGTCGGACGATTTGTAGAAATAATTTTAAAAGATTTTTCCTGAAGTTCTCTCTGATAAATTAGATCTCAGCATCACAACGAAAACGAAGTTCCAACTAAAAGTAAATGCCAAACCGGTATTTAAATATAAACGAACTGTAACTTTGGCATCGTTGGAACAGATAAACTTTTGCATCGTTAGAAACAAATAATCAAAATCAGAGTGTATGCTGATTTTTTCCACTGGTTTAAATGAGTGTCTTAAAACGTTCCACTATCCGCTACCTACCCTGGGGGATATATTTGTAAAATTAGACGGTGGCAAGGTATATTCTTAATTGAATATCTCTGATGCGTACCTACATCTTAGAGTAGACGATGAATGCTATAAATACCTAAAAATTAATGCACATATATACACAACATGTTACTATGTGTCTGAAATGTAACACCGGCGATTTTTCAACAGCTTATGGATGCAGTGTTAGCGGATAGTGAATTTGCATTTTCATATCTGGATGATATACTCATTAAAAGCGAATCACGGGATCAACATGTAGAGCAAGTAAAATATATGTTCGAAAAAATTAGGGATTACATTGAAAAAGAAAGCGTGAATTTTCTTCTTAACTAAAATAAAATTGGACAAACAATTGAAAGAAATGGACGAGGACCAGATCCGTTGAGGGCAGACGCAATTAAATACATGCCCCCTCCGACAAATATAACGACCTTACATGATTGCTTTGGAGACCGGCAAATTATGACCAAAATTATATTCTAAATATGCATAGGGTAAGCGTTACAGTAGATTATGTATTTAAAAAATGTCAATTGAAATTGCTCTGAAAATTGTCAAAGGGAATTCGACGAAATTTTAAAATATTAACATCTGATTTGTTGTTAGCACGCTTCGATTCTGTAGCGGAGAATTTTGTAACTTCAGATGCCTCTGAATACTGTATCGGCGCAGTAATGCTACATAAATAAAAAGATGGTAACATGAAGGCGGTGGTTCTTGATATCAGCAGAAAATATTACAGCCAAATCAAAAAAGAGGCTCTTGTAATTATTTTTGCCGTAAAAAATTGCATAGATTTTTACACGGCAGAAGTTTTTGAATACAGACAGATCATCGTCCGTTATTATCAGTATATGAGTAAAAGAAATAAATATCTAGCCGTACTGCTAATAGGCTGCAACGCTGGGGTACTGTATTATTAAACTATGAATTTAAGATAGAGTATATACCATCTAAAAAATTAGGACACGCTAATCGTTTATCAAGACAGATTTCAGAAAATGCTGAAGCATTTGAAGATACCGTGATTGCTAATTTGCGAGCGGAAAATGAAATTAAAATCAAACTGTATAACTCCATGCGCGAACAGCTATTTACGTTACAGGACATAAAATTACAATTGGGAAGGGATATATTCATTAAAAAATGAAAGAAATGCAGAAGGATTAAAGAGATGAAAAATATTCGAGCCTATCACAAGGTGTGACAATGTGCTGATATATGCGCAAAGAGTCGTAGTGCCAGCCACACTACAAAAGCAATTACTAAAGGAATTTCATATTGAGTCAAAGGGATTTCGATAATAAAATCGTTAATGAGAAGTTAGGTATACTGGCCAACAATGGACTGTAACATTGAAGACATAGTGATAGTATGCAATACGCTGTTCTCTAGCTCCAAATACACCCATCACGAAATGGCACCCGTGGCTAAAATCACTTAAGGTTTCATATCACTTTGTTGTGGGGGACTGTTTTTCAACGTGGTCTGAAGTGCATAAATGTAGAAAGCCGACATCTCTGGTTACAGAGATATCTGATGTTTGTTAGAAAGATCAGATCCATCTTTGATCAGCCGATACCGAGTGAAAATATAAAAAAAGGAATAATATTTCAAAATTCTTCAAGTTAGCTGACAAAGCTTATTAAAACCTATAGATATCGTAAACAAGGCTGGGAGGATGGTACAATTGTTATATAAATTGCAAGAATGATATTCCCGGTAAAAGGTGAAAACAAATATCGAACATAAAAGACTTATTAACCAACTTAAAACCTGATTCAAGGAAAAATCAGACAAAAGAAGTGAAATTCTCATGAAAAAATTGCACGACACGTTTGAGGTACCAACACAGAAACAATTTGTAATTACACGTTCTAGCACCAGAAAACGAAACGAATGGAAACACAAGAATTGAGCCCTAACCATAAGAGATATTAAAACTCTGAGCGACTTTAATTCTCAAGTGGAGAATTTAGGGGAGACTAATTCTATAAAGGGGAGATGCTGTGGAAAGATTCTGACAACCTTCCAAGTGACTAAAAGTGGTCTGACACATTTCCATTACATGGAGAACTGTCTAGTCGTAAGCAATTTATTGTGAACAATTGATTGGTAAGCATTTACCTATGATCCGTTGGCAGAGAGCGTCGAGTCTCACGTAATAGTAATCGTATTGCGTCGTGTAAATAGCTTCGTTAAATTATATATCCAATACCAGGATATAGAACGTATTCAGGGCCAAACTTAGCACAACACTACGAACTGTCAATGGTCGCCTGCAGTACAGTCAGTTGTATATTATTAATGCATCACAGAGTGGAAGCAAGTCAGAACTCCCAAAGCTCTTCTCAAAGAATGGGTGTCATGTGCAACAAGTAAATCCTTAGGCTGAGTTATATGGGAACATGCACTTAATTGAACAACAAGAGATTGGAAGTGCCAGTCGTGAATATGTACAATTACGAAAGTGTGAAATACATTTCAAAAGAACGGGATATATAAGGCGCTACAATTTTTCCCCTAGCAATGAAATAACTGCACCCTGAAAACCCTAATTGCCATGAGAGAGAAAATAATCTGCAGCGAAATAAGACTTTTGAAAACCGATATATCATTGGATTTCTGAAGGATATGGTGGACAGACATGTATTTGGTGTAAGAGTAACTCATGTCCGTGTCATCGAGTTTCAAAAGAGAGGACTTCCACACTGCCATATGCTCGTAGACAAAGTGAAGATCAGAGATGATATAGACAGAATGGTACCAGCAGAAATTTCTGATTCAAATGATGACCCCGTCTTACATGATTTAATTTTAAAAAATTCATGAGACTTAGACCTTATGGTGTTGATAACCCCTCATCGCAATACATGGGGAATGGCTCTTGCCAAACAAAGTTTCCCAAGAACTACAGAAATGAGACACTACTAAATATTAATGGATATCCAGAGTACAGGAGGCACAATAAAGGGATCACATCACAAGTTGGATGCCATTCTTTTAACAACTGGTATGTCGTTCCATACTATGCTTACCTATTAAAGAAATTCCGAGCTCATATTAACGTTGAAGTTTGCTCATCTGTAAAAATGTCAAGTATATATGCAAGTATGTCTAAAACGGTCGTGATAGCGCTTCAGTTGAAGTAAGGAATGATGCAGTTGCAGAAGGTGGACAGACTCAGCAACCTCATGGTTAAATCAGAAATTATTTTGCGTGTTGATATGTTTCAGCTTCTAAAGCCTTATGGAGAATGTCTATGTAGAAGCTGCATGACTCGTCCCACACTGTCTACAGTTTAGCAGTTCACTTTGAAGACCATCGGAGACTGAGCTTTCACAGAGGTAGCACTTAGCAACCTGCTCAAGAACAGAGAGATCGTGACAATACTCTCACTGCATGGTTCAAACTGAATGAGCACAATTAACGGAAGTACTTGTACCCTAACATTCCTATGCGTTATGTGTTTAATGAACGTACAAAAACCATGAACACTCAGGAGAAAATCAATACCATCGGCTGCAGAATGAACACAGTGATTCCTAAGGACGTAAAAAAAATTCATTTACGATTGCTATTTCGGATGTTCCAGGTGCTAAGCGCTTTGAGAAGTGAGCAGTGTAGGAGGTGAAATTTATGCAACATTTAAAGATGCGTACATATGAGTTGGTCTCCTCCAAAATGATGAGAGTTTGGAGCACACTATACTTGAAGCTACTGCGTGTCGGATGCCATTTCAGTTGTGTATTACGTTTGCTGTCCTCTGCACCTATTCAAGTTCTTCCAATGTTCTTCGCCTGTGGAATACTGACAAGAATTCTATGATGGAAGATTATGCTCACCGAGGGCTGAATGCAGACTCTACACTTCATAAATTCTGTGTTAATTGAAAATGGCATTAGCTGGTTTAATATTAGCTTGCTTGAACCAATTGGAATGTAACGGGTTGAGCAGAAAGATGACATGAAGCACCCACTCATTGCAACCCTTACCAACGAGAAGAAAGGGATCGCCGATGCAGTCATTAAAGACAGTTGGTAAGAAAAGGTTGAGGTGAGATGCTGGAATCTTTCTATTTCTCTGCTGATTTTCCCGGAGGCTGTAACTTCATAAATTCCAATTCAATCCGTACACTTCTGTAAATTTCTTATTTACTTTTGCAACGTTTTGTGTTTTGTGTTTGTTGTTGTTGAAGGAATTACTGATAAATGTAAGTTCATAATTTACTGCCAGGAGTAACTTCAAACATTTCACTTAAACCCGCGCACATAATTAATTTCCCTAAAAATTTCTTAATTACCACATTTGTTTTCAAGTAACCCTCTGTTTTAAATTTCCGGTTTCATAGGATTATGCTTCGTCATTCATACGTACCATCCTTGCTACATTCACCCATCTTTCTTAAAACATTCGCTAGACAAAACTTGCCTCTCTGCTCTCACTTTTTTTTCAAGTGATACTTGAAGAGATGATACAAGAAGATGTTGAGAGATTGACCAGAGAGGAAAGTGTTTGTCTCCAATCCTTTCATACGCGTCCACCAGATACATTATTTCGCCATATGATGAAAATAGCTCTTCCTTTCTGCTTGAAAGAAAGAGGCGTGACAATATTGACGATAGACTCGGCTGTTTAACCGACTCGTCCCACACGTGACAGCAGTTGTTCGACATAAGCCCACAGTTCGGAAATGTTTGGACACTGCACGAGTGCGTGCAGAACGGTTTCGTCACTCTGTCCGCATCTCGGGCAGGTCGGCCCCGTATTCCTCGAGCTGTGTCTGTTGAGTTTATCCCGAAGGAGTAGCGCTTCTCGGTAGCACTGCCAGGTAAAGGATCTCTGGATGTTGTGAATGGGCCCTGGCCCGAAAGTCGTCTTGAACAGGCGGGTCAGATATTCCTCGTCGACGTCCAGGTTCGCCCCGAGCTCGTCGTCGCGCCTCCCCTCCACTAATCCCCTATAGAATGCTTGGGTTGTGTTGATGTCACTCATGGTCGACCCAGGACGGCATAATTGCTTGACAGCAACGGGACACTCGCGGTGCCATTCGCCCCTTCTCGGCCTCCTTTTGATCCACGGCTGCAGTTCGGTCATGGAGATGAGTTGCGGGAAAGCGTGCCTCACAAACGGCGACCACACCTGTTCACCGTCGTCTACGTAGAGCCTGAGATGTCGCAGTCTCAGCGCGTGTCTGCGCATCATAAAAAAAGGCATGGCCAGCCCTCCCCTTTAACGGTTGTTGACAGCAAATGGATCGCATCGGGACGCATCCTTTCCACATGACGCGAAAGAGAATGCGTTCTAGTTTGGTGATGGTAGGGTCGGGACAAGGCACGACGGTCAGGCGGTAGTAGATGACGTACGCGATGTACGAGTTCGCCACCTCCGCCCGACATTTTAGGGACAGTTTCTCTCGGCCCATTGCCGGGCGAGAGTGGCCACCCTGCTCATTATCTCGTTCCACTTTTTCGCCATTTGGAGGTCTCGCCCAAACCAGAACCCGAGAAACTCGACCGGACCGTCGGTCCAGCGTCCCACAACGGAGGCGCTGGTGGACTGCATGGGCTTGCTTCTCCAGGTGCCGAGTCGCAAGCCCACTGATTTTTCCCGGTTGTTTTCGGTCCTGTCACCGCTACGTAGTCTTTCAGTGTCTCGCCGACATGCTCGATGTGCTCGTATGCCGACACGCTCGTCACGAATCCCAATTCTCGTGGGATGACCCTCATAGTTGGCAGCTTCCGTAATAATGGCTCGAGAGTCAATGCGTTCAGAAGCGACGAGAGGAGGCATCCCTAACGGACATAACGTGCAATGTCTAAAGGTCTCTATAGAAGTCCATTTTCGCGAATTACCGTACGGATGCCTGTGTACAAAGCGGCTATCCAGCCGCGGAAGACGGGACCGAATCCAGCCGCTCTGAGGACAGCTTCCAAGTATCGATGGTCTACCCTATCGAAAGCTTTCGATTGATCCAAATTGATCTGCACTCCACCCGTGCCAGATTCCTTAACTACCCTGTCTATGATGTAGTGCATCAGGTGGCGGTCGTCATGGATGCTCCGGCCCGGCACGGCGCACGTTTGCGCCTTGTCGACCAGTTTCTCGATGACAAGCGCCAACCTCTTGGCTAACACCTTGGCCAAAATTTTCAAGTCCTCCCCTCAGCAAAGTAATGGGCCTAAAGTTATCTATAACATTCCCCTTGTTGAGATCTTTCTTCAGCAGTGTTACGGCTCCTCGGATCACAAAACCAGGAATGCTCCAGTTTTGCTGCCAGTTGCAGTACACCGCTGCCAAGACGTCTCCAAAAAGTCTGGAATACAACTGTAAAGCTCGTGGTGTAGACAAACAAAACCCATCGATTTGTCTCTCGAGCATTCTGCCATCGCGTCCTGCGCTTCCGCCGCCCTGATGGCACCTTCGCAGCGCCCTGCCTCTCTTGTCGAGAATCGTGGTAGGCTGTGCAGGTAGGTACCGAAGTCCACCGAAGTTCTTGCCCGCCACTAGTCTCGAACAGTCGGCCAAAATGCTGTTGGAAGGCCTCACACATTTTACTTGGCTCGAGCAATTCGCGCCCCTGTTCATCTACCAGGGGTAGACGACTTTGTTGCTCCGTTGTGCCCCTGTTCATCTACCAGGGGTAGATGACTTTGTTGCCCTGTTGCGCCTCTGCCACCCGGGCTTCTCTCGCGGCTCTAACACCTTCGTTCCTTAGAGCACGCATCCTAGCTCTGACAACACACCCTTCGTGTTTGGCGTTGAAGTGTTGGTCGAGGGCCAACCTCGCCGCCAAATCGTCGGATAGATAGATAGATAGATAGAGCGAGAGAGACAGAGAGAAACATACATACATACAAACATACATACAAACATACTTATATATACATACATACTTAGATAAAAAGAATAAACTTAAAAATCGGTATCCCAATCACGTAGCCTCCTTCCGACATAAGGACACAAGCAAAGCTACTAAGTTCGCTACCTATTCTTTATTAACATTTTGTAATCTTTCCAGCCCTTTAATTTAAGACCTAAGGAGGATTACACTTTCACCTTTTCTACATTTTAATTTTTACATTTTTGTGTTTTCATTTTCTTTTGTTTTAACTTTCTACATTTTCTATATGCTATATTCTCAGTTTTCTAAAGTTTCTTCTCTTATTCATTTTTCTTTAGTTCGTAATGATATGTTGTTTGTGCCGGGTGCATATGTTTGAGATATCCCTCAACATATGAAACTGAACTTAAAGTCAGGTACTGTGTCCATTAAATAAATAAATAGTATATATATTGTTGTTTGTTCATTCTCGAGCCATGCCTGGCTCATAAGGGACGGGGCACTGGACCTCTGCCGGTGAGCTGCTAGAAGTAGGAGGAAAGAGTGAGAGAATGTGGTGGAGCTGAGGAGTTCCGCTCATAAACAAACATCGCATAATCTGAGATTCGAAACCGCGATCCCTCGAGCGCGAGTCTGCTGCTCTAACCACTAGAACTTCTGCCTCCATATATATATGCTCATGTGCCTCCATATATATATACATATATACACGATGTTGGACCCGGCTTTACTCGTGTTTTCCGTGTAGAAGTTAAGCCCACCTCTGATCTTGTATCGAAATCTTCTACATTCTCTCTACCAACTGTTACCAATTAAGATGTTATATCTGATTCGGCAGGCATTTTACCCGCTTAACGCTTTCGACATACTCCTCCATACTGGACCGTCTGAAATAGCAGTGAAACGTTTGGGTGTACTTCGACACATTGAGAGTGATGTCTGTTTATTTCTCCCCCCCCCTGAATGTCATTGTTGTTACAAAATTAAGCAGTGTGTTCAATCTGAGTAAAATCTAAAGAAAAGTGGTAAGGTTATGTCATAAAATAGAATCCATGTGACCATTTACATGAAAATATTCCATTGACATTTTAATCTCAATACGTTATATAAATAACCGACGTTTTATATATTATAATTTTACACACTGGACAATTTTCTTCAAAATCAGTTCGTTATTTCATTGTGAATGATTTTGACGATTTCTGCCTTTCATCATTTTAATTTTAATGCTATTACATGACTCAGGCCTTAAACTTTACCTAAAAGTCGAAGTTCATCAAAATCGGATGAATTGTGTAAAAGTTACAGCCTAAAATACTAATCCTATGGGTGATTGCATACAATAAGCCTATTGATTTTTTAAAACGCAGTTATCGATTTTTTGTCAACTCTTCATCTGGTATCAACTAATGGACATGAACTGTAATCACGTGTAAAATTTCTACAAAATCGTTAAAAATGTCTGTATGCACATTTATCTACACTTCATATTTCATTAAAATCGGATGAAAAATATGAAATTTACGGCCAAAAATAAAACCCCTGTGGGTATAGGTTTTTAAATTTTAGGAGTTTATCTATTCCGTCAAAAATCCGGAATTGCTATGGGTACAAGGGCAGCACCAGTCATTGCGAACTTAACAATGGGATACATGGAAATAATCATTTACCAGGAATCTCTATCAATCTTTGGAAACTCCCTCTCTCAATACATAAAAGAGAATTGGAAACGATTCCTAGACGATTGTTTCATTCTCTGGAATGAAAACATAGATAAACTCCTAAAATTTAAAAACCTATTGAACAGCATAAACCCAAATATACAGTTCACAATGGAATACAACCAAAAGGAGCTCCCGTTCTTGGATATACTAATTAAAAAAATTAACCTTAAAATAGAAACAGACATTTTTTACAAAACCACAGACGCCAAACAATACCTTCTTTTTAATTCATGCCACCCAAGACACACTAAAACAAACATCCCCTTCAACCTTGCAAGAAGGATATGCACAATAGTGTCAGAACAAAATACCAGGAACTTTAGACTGCAAGAACTCAAAAACACCCTAATTGACAGACATTACCCAGCTCAACTCATAGAGGATGGGATCAGACGTGCAACAGAAATCAACATAGAAACTTAAAGAAAAGTTCAACACAACAACACACCTTCCCCGAAAATACTACCTTACATATCTACATACAACCCCAGAAACAAAGAAGCCTTCACCATCATCACCCAGAATTTACCAATACTTCATAAAAACCCAAAATTAAAGGAAATTCTAAACATACACCAAATCATTAAAAGCTACAAACAGCCTAAATCACTTAAAAAGATTCTCACAAAGGCAAAATTGTCTTCTAAAATTACGGATGCAAAAGTAAAAAAATGTGGTAGATCGAACTGTGCAACATGTCCTAAACTATTGGAAGGATCAGAATTCTTCTTTAAAGAGGGACAGAAATTTAAGATCAAATCTAACTTTACTTGTGCCTCTGAAAACATAATTTATGTTATTAAATGCCCGGGCTGCCACCAAGACTACGTGGGTTCCACGGGACTATCACTCAGGCGTAGATGCACACTGCATCGACAACAGATTGCATTCCCAGAATATAGAATGATACCTTTTAGTGAGCACATTGAGAAATGCGCAAAGCAACTACTGCCACAATTTTTAATCTTCCCATTTTACCAATGTGCTTTCGGATCATCAACACAAATGAGACTGAACAAGGAAACATTCTTCATTGAAAAGTACAAACCCAGACTCAACCACCCGAACATACTGACACAGAGAAATTAACAAGGGAAAGGGAAAACAAAATTTTAAGCGATTATCTCCCTTACACCGGAAGAAATCACTCACTACCTCCCCTTATTTAGAAATCTCTGGAAATAAAAACAACGATAACTCCATGCAATATAAACATAACGTCACAAGAAATTTTAAAAGCTACACGCGAAACCGGTAATTTCTTTAAAAAATTTTAAAATTATGACATTTTAAGGAAAGGAAAAAAAATTTGTCCAATATTCTCCAGACATTTTGACACAAATATATATATTTTTTAACATTTAAGCCTTCTGTCGTTTTTTCACACTTTACTATTTTCTTATATATATATATATATATATATTATATATATATATATTTGGAGGCGCAATGGCCCAGTGGTTAGGGCAGCGGACTCGCGGTCGTAGGATCGCGGTTTCGATTCCCAGACCGGGCGTTGTGAGTGTCTGTTGAGCGAAAACACCTAAAGCTTCATGAGGCTCCGGCAGGGATGGTGGTAATCCCTGCTGTACTCTTTCACCACACCATTCTCTCACTCTTTCTTCCTGTTTCTGTTGTACCTGTATTTCAAAGGGCCGGCCTAGTCACTCTCTGTGTCACGCTGAATATCCCCGAGAACTACGTTAAGGGTACACGTGTCTGTGGAGTGCTCAGCCACTTACACGTTAATTTCACGAGCAGGCTGTTCCGTTCGTCGGATCAACCGGAACCCTCATCGTCGTAACCGACGGAGTGCTTCCATATATATATATATATAAATATATATATATATATATATATATATAATATATATATATATATATTCCGTATGTATTCCTATGTAATACATACATATGTATGTATTACAGGTTTGACGTATGGGGTTTCACATGTCACAGATAAATTCCTCTATTTACATAATACTGAGGTCCCATTCATTCTTTTGTTGGTATACCGCTGCTATAATATATAATGTATAGTAAGAGAAGGGATATAATATCAAGCAGATAGCGAATGGCAAGGCTGGATCCTTCAGATGGTAGGTTTACGCTGAATGTCCTTTAGGTCCCAACCGATGTAACAGTTTATTTTTTGGCAACGTAGATATACAGTCTAATTATGATAATAATGGGATTGAGTTTGTATATTCAAATTCTTAATTCTCTCTGTCTCTCTCTCACTCTTTCTTTCTTTCATTCTATCTTTCTTTCTTTCTCTCTTTCGCTTTCTCTCTCACTCTCTCTCTCTCTACATATATACTTATTAATTGAAGATATACTCATTAAAATGTTATTTGTTATAAACATTTATATATGTATATGTTAGGGTGTGTGTGTGTAAGTACATGTATATATAAAGAAGAATTGGATGCTCATATCAAGGAAACCTACAACGATCCGCACCGTAACCAGCCGCTGCCACCTCTACATGGGCTAAATCATCTCTCAGGACCTGATATCGAATTCCAGATTGGGGACATCAGGGAGAGAGGTGAATGACTTTGTAAGAAAAGCTAGAGCAGAGAGTGCCCCAGGAGGTGATGGCGTCTCATATAAAGCCTACAAATACTGCAATCGTCTGCGAAAGAAGCTCTTCGTCCTACTCCGAAAACTGTAGCGCGAGGAGACTATAGTAGAGGATTGGTGTAAGGCAGGGGTTTGTGTAATATACCTGGCGAAAGAGGCCAATGCAAAGACCATAAAACAGTTTAGGCCGATATCCTTATTGAATGTGGAAGGCAAGATTTTTATGGGAATTCCGTCGAGGAGAACAGTGGCATATTTACAGAGTAACGGATATGTTGATGAATCTCTACAATAGGCCGGAATACCGGGATCCCTGGATGCGTTGAACACTTTTTTCGATTTGGAAAGCGATCCAGGACGCCAAACAGAACAAGAAAAGTCTGAACGTGGTAAGCTCGACCTAGCTAACGCGTATGGTTCAGTGCCACACGAATTACTAATAACAGCCATGGACCACTTCCATATTCCTGACAAAGTGATCAAAATAAGAGGAGGTACTATGACAGTTTAGAGGTTGGCATTGCTGCTGGCTGTACAATATCTGTCACATTGTTTATCTTGGTCATGGAGTTGATTTTGAAAGGTGTAGATTTTCCGGAACAAATCGCCCATGTACAATCGCCTAAGAAAGCCTTCATGGATGACGTGTCACTTCTAGCTACAGATAAACAAATCATGCAGAATGCCCTCTTGAGATTAGACGAACTTGTAAGGTGGTCAAGGATGCGATTTAGAGCAAAAAAGTCGCGTAGTCTGACATTTGTTAAGGGAGTGCAGAAAGAATTTAAGTTCCGGATATCTGAAGAAAGCATTCCAACAGTCAAGGAAGAGCCCGTCAAGAGCTTGGGACGAGTATACGCTGGAACCTTGTCAGACAGAAGTCATGGGATTGAAATTATGAAACAGGCCGAGGCTGGGTTATCAGCGA
Source organism: Octopus sinensis (assembly GCF_006345805.1). Lineage (NCBI taxonomy): Eukaryota > Metazoa > Mollusca > Cephalopoda > Octopoda > Octopodidae > Octopus > Octopus sinensis. Next base: position 3,794 of record NW_021832527.1, on the reverse strand, counting down.
TTGATAATTCGAAGTTACCAGGTAAATATAAAATTTGGTGCTTGCAGTTCGGCTTGTACCCGCGACTTGCGTGGCCACTTTTAATATACGAAGTAGCATTGTCACGAGTTGAAAGCATTGAACAAAAATGTAATGTGTTCATTAGAAAGTGGCTAGGCCTACCTCGTATGTTGAACAACTCAGCTCTTTATCATAAAAGAGGTTGTTGCATCAATAGTCGAAATATATAAGCTGGGGAAGATACGGACGGTCATGATGCTGAGAGAATCGAAGGATATGGAAATCAGGCGTAACCCACCAGAGATGAACACAGCCAGGAAGTGGAAAGCAGAGCAGAAACTGACGACATTTTGTCTTTCTTTATACACAGAGATATGGTGGGAGCAACGCAGAATCATCGGAAAGGACTTGGTTTTGGCGCAGATCAATTCAGACCGTTTGCAAGCATGATGCGGAGTGAACGCAGATCTGTTGTTAGCAACAGCGTCAAAACAAGAGAAGCAGAGAGAAGAGATCTTCATTTGATCCGATGTGTTCATCAAGGTCAGATGACGAGATGGGAAGAACATGTTGTTGAGAGGAAGATAAGTTGGGATGAGATGTGAAAGTGGACAACATCTCGGCTGAGTTTCCTGATTCGTTCATCTTATGATGTTTTGCCATCACCTACGAATCTAGTAAGATGGAACGTCTTAGAGAATGACATCTGCAAATGTGGAAAGGTCGGTACACTAAAACATATTCTTTCCAACTGTTCATTAGCAATGAACAGGTATACATGGAGGCACAACTTGGTCCTTAAGGTTATCTTCAATGCTATAAAGAACAAAATTCATCTCAACAACACTGAGGAAAAACCGTTGAAAGTACCATCAAGAGATTTCATTACCTTCGTGCGACCAGGTCAGCGGATCCGTTTCAAGAAGAAGGTCAAGGAACTTCCTGAGAAAAATGAAAAGTGGAACGGCTATTGGGAGGTAACTGCAGATTTACCTGGGTGCCAGGATTTCTTTCCCATCCCAGTTTCGAAAAAAACCCAGATATTTTGATGTGGTGTTAAAGAAAGAAAGTTGTAAATATAGTCGAGCTAACGGTTCCTCATGAAGATAATATGAACGCCGCTCGGGCTCGAAAATTGAGCCGTTATGAAAACCTCCTCGAGGAATGTGAAGACGCAGGCTGGAAAGCGGAACATTTTCCTATCGAAGTCGGATGTAGAGGGTTTGTTGGATACAGCGTGAGACGACTGTTGTTATCGCTAGGCCTAACTCATCGTAAAGTCAATACCACCATGACTGATATCCAATCTACAGTGGAGAAGGCTAGCCACTGGATTAGGTTAACAAGAGACGATGAGCGATGGCTAGAAGTATATTGAGTTTAACTTCATAACCAGCTGATCTAGCAAGCGGGGCCTCATATCAGTGAGGGGGGCCGGTGCGCATTGATGCCGTCGAGAGGTAGGCCCCGAAACGGCGCGCATTCTCTCCTGATGACCCATGTACCCATACACTTGCTAGCTTCCGGTATACGGAGCTTTCAACTGGTAGCACGAGCATGTGCAAGTTGTTTGCAAGACATATATATTCAAATAAATTCTCTCTCTCTGATCCACAGATCCAGTTCACAGATCCTTGATGATCCTACTAATGGACAGTAAAGACACACGAAACCTAGAAAAAAACCTCTATGAATAAATTATGTAAATGTCCCGCCCTGTGATTTTTATTTGTTCCTCAAGATGAAGGAGTTGAAGGGGACTGTAACAGGGGTCCTGGAGACACTCCCTTTCAGATGAGATTTCAGCTTAGGTCTGTAGATTATTTTTCGAAAGCTGCACCGTGAGAGGTTCCACAGTTTAATGTGCCTCTTGGTTATCCAAACGATAATCGATGCGAGATGAAGAACTGATTTTAGTATAAGTCATTTACGCAATTCGGTAGCTTAATAACACCTACGTTTGATAGGTCCGAAGACGTCAGTAGTAATACTGTTTGGAAACATGGCGGTTCTGTCCACTGACATGACAGAGGTTCCTCTGTCAAGCATCATGTCTATGTTACCGTTGGTGAATGAATGAGGTTCAAACTAAGACTACGCCTGTCATATTGTTTCCTATGGCTTCAACTCTATGCGTAAATTGAATGAAGTATGGGTGTTATGCCTTGCCAAAGTGCAATCCGTGTTTGGTCCAGTGCAATGTTTTATCCATATTAACCATACCCAAACCCAAACCCTAACCCTATATTTAGAGGCTGTTCCCCATTCTATCGCGTACAGTATACTCATATACAACAACAAGCTATAGAAGAGTACCTCTCAATTAAATAATTTTGCTGTATTCAAATGTGGAATCCATTTTTTAGGATTACGTCTAGATTTCAAAATATCCAAACCCCTCAATTTTCACTATTTTCCTCATATTTCAGGGAAATATATTGGGAAATGTAGTACGAATGTCTATTATGGTTTATCGATTATTTTATTAAAGGTCTGGTGTAAACATCGGGTAATGAAATAATGGCCGCAGCGAGCATTAGTCCCAGGGTATTTTAATGTGAATGAACAGACTTTAGTTCAGCCGGAGAAAATCATCCAACATCCATGTCTTATCAAGGCAGATTGTAACTAAATACGATGCTGGGATATTGAGGATCAGCACTGAAGAAAACCATTCAAACACAAATTCATGAAAAAATAGGCATGAACAATAATGTAAACTGTCTGTAGAAATTTAGAGATATTTGCTAGCTTTTCAGTAGAAGTTCAAAAAATCCTAGCTTTGAAGACAATGCAATTTCTATGTATATTAGTACGTTCTTCATAAGCTGGTTTATTCGAAAACAAAACAAAGACATTCTCTGGATCCAGTATCTTACAATTCTGATGTGATCGTATTAAATTGATGTCCTTTTCGGATTCTGTGTGTCAAAAGACTCCCAGTTCGTCTCCAGTTCTTTCCTTCGCTGACGATATTTCCAATTATTGTCTTGAATAAAGTTCAAATTGTTTATACACCAAGAACGGGGATATATATTTTCATACGTGTTGAATAAGGACAGATTCATATTTTCTTTCGAATAGGAGTAAAGCAGGCTTGAAACCGATTCACAGGATGACCAAGTCTAGAGGGAAGGAGAAAAGATGGTATTCTTCAACTGAAGAATGTTTAAGACAATATGGACTTCACTAAAGGCACTTAAAATTACTAGGTGGTGGTTTTGAACAGAGATGTGGTTTAAGACTACCATTGAAATAGGCCATTAGAGACAGAGAAAGGATACAGCATAGCCGTGGACACGGTGTTGAAACACGGTCATTTGTAATGGGCTGAAGATTAGACAAGTGTCTCTCACAACGTTACTTGAAAACTTACACTTCGCTGAGCATTATTAGCAGTGAAGATCTTTCTTGGCGAAAGTAGATAGATCTTTGCATAGCTAGTACGGTATTTTAAAGTCCAATCCTTCTCTTTGCAGCCAAAACTTCAGACCATTTACAATGCTCAAGTGAAACACACAATGAAGAAATCTTTCTACCTGGAAGGGTGATACACATCCGGGATTGCATCGAAAGAAGGGTGACGTGGCTAAATTTTACTCTATCCCTAATAGACATACTCTAACAGCTATCTCGCAGGCAGGATATCTCTTCTCTGTTTTGCCACTGTCACTGTCATGCTACAGATTCTTGTAGGAGTTGGCTGAGCTCTTGACCCCACCAAGCAGGTACTACCGACTCACTCGTCTATTCCTTTGCTCCTCGATCTTAAACATCAGTTCGTTTTCAGTATG
>NW_021832526.1:25000-30951 GCF_006345805.1 Octopus sinensis | reverse complement strand
TATTAGCGCGCGTCTACGATGAGTCTACGATTTAAAAAAAATTTACCATCATTTTTCCATTTTTAATGCATTTTATCGCTATTATATAAGGAAAGTAACTCTCTAAAAATGTCTATGATGAGTCAACGATTTAAAAAAAAATTACCATAATTTTTTTTCCATTTTTAATGCATTTTTTGCTATTTTTTGGCTATAACTCTCTAAAAATGCTTATATAGTTATTTCCCTTACAAACCCGAGCAACGCCGGGCGATACTGCTAGTAAAATATAAAAGCCGTTGAAGAATGCAAAAGAAAGAGAAGGAAATAGAAATCAATGAGAAAGAGGACGAAGTGAAAGAAAAAATGTAAACGGTGGAATCAAAAAAGGAAAGCATAATGATAAACTTTTTAATAATAATAATGATGATGATGATCATCATCATCATAATGGTTTCAAATTTCGGTACAGGGCCAGCAATTTCAAATGGTGGGTAAGTCGATTAAATCGACCTCATTGCTAAACTAGTACTTATTTTATCGATCCGGAATTATGAAAGGCAAAGTGGACATCGGCGGAATTTGAACTCAGAACGTAAAGACAGACGAAATGTTGCTACGAATTTTAGCGGCATGCTAACGATTCTACTAGCTCGTCGTATTAATAACAAAACTTTGTACTGTTTGGCACAAAGCCTGAAATTCGGTGGGAATATGGATCATCAGTTATATCGTGTCCATTACTTGATTGATACGTATTTGATCGATCTCGAACCGATGAAAGGCACGTTTACCTCACAACGTAAACACGGTGAAAATTCCGTGAAGCAATTTTCTCGCTGAGCTAATGATTAGTTTGCCTCTAGACGCAGGAATGACTGTGTGATAAGTAGCTTGTTTACCAACCACATGGTTTCGCATTCAGTCCCACTGCGTGGCACCTTGGGCAAGTGTCTTCTACTATAGAACATAGTGGGACAGAAGCCGAAACCAAGTGGAAGAGCGTGTTTCTTAACCATGCAAGCCATACCTTATTTCTTTATTGCCCACAAGGGTTTAAATATAGAGGGGACAAACAAGAACAGAAAAATGGATTGACTACATCGACCCTAGTACACAACTGGTACTAATTTATCGACCCCGAGAGGATCAAAGACAAAGTCGACCTCGGCGGAATTTGAATTCAGAACGTAACTGCAGATGAAATACCTATTTATTTACTACCCACAAGCGGCTAAACACAGAGAGGACAAACAAGGACAGACAAACAGATTAAGTCGATTATATCGACCCCAGTGCGTAACTGGTACTTAATTTATCGACCCCGAAAGAATGAAAGGCAAAGTTGACCTTGGCGGACTTTGAACTCACAACATAATGGCAGACGAAATACCTATTTCTTTACTACCCACAAGGGGCTAAACATAGAGGGGACAAACAAGCACAGGCATAGGTATGAAGTCGATTTCATCGACCCCAGTGCGCAACTGGTACTTAATTTATCGACCCCGAAAGGATGAAAGGCAAAGTCGACCTCAGCGGAATTAGACCTCACAATACATTTAAGCATTTCGCCCGGTGTGCTAACATTTCTGCCAGCTCGCCGCCTCGCAAGCCATAACTGCGCCTAGCTATGCCTGCATAGAAAGTAAATCGAAGTTGAGAGAGAGAGAGAGAGAGAGAGAGAGAGAGAGAGAGAGAGAGAGAGAGAGAGAGAGAGAGAGAGAGAGAGAGAAAGAGAGAGAGAAAGAGAGAGAGAGAAAGAGAGAGAATAAAAAGAAGGAGAGAAAATTTGTGATGTAGTTAGAGTGTGGATGTGTATGTACAATGTAATTAGTATCTAAGAGAGAATGAAGATGAAATCAAATGAAAAAATAAAGCGCAGGGAAAATGGAAGTAGAAGCCTGTAAAGAAAACAGATAGACAGTTGTAAGTAAATTTGGATGTTAGAGAAGGACGGAGAGGAGAAAAGAGGCAATGCGAAAGACTGTAAGGATGGAAAATAAATAGAAACGAAGAGGGCAGTCCATGAAAATGAAGTTTCACTGGACGTCTGAACATTACTAACCTTGACTCAATATTTGTTGTCTAAAGTCTAAGAAACTAATATAACTCCAGGACAAACACCCGTCTGTTGCAGATTAATTTCTCCTAAATGATTTAAGAAGTGGATGATTAGGTTTAGGAGATGATAAGTAAGATGGTTTTCATATTGTTGTTTAGACTTACGGCAAGGTCGATACTGACGGAGCATGTAGACTTAACGATAAAAGATAATTTTTGATAATTTTGTCTAACTTATAGGTATTATCCAAAATTATTTTCCCTTTCTAAGGACATTGTCATCACAAAAGTCAGTAAAATTTGGCTATTATTCTAGTAGATCAAACGATCGTGCAATGATCTGGGAATCTTGAGCTTATGTGAATTCAAACGAGGAGGATTGTAGCGACCTGCAAGAAACAGAAGTCGAATTCGAAATCGAACCCAACCTTCTTAATATGGAAGAGAAATTTTGGTTTAAATACTACTATGTCCAGATAAACTATAAGATATTAAACATATCATCATAATTCTGTTCAATGTGGGTTAGTTAAGGACTAAAGGACACCAGCATCAACGATAGTTGGTCTAACCATATGATACACCTCGGCGCTTTTTGCGTTACTGTTTTCCACTACTAACTATTATTGAAATACTTTACACTATGACCCCTATTTTTAGATGGATTCTGAAATTAGACGAATCAGGTCACGTTGCTTGAGTTTGAAAATTTAAAACACACATGCTGTTATCTCATTTTTATTTTCTAAAATTATTGTTAGCAGTATTTGATACACACATATCTTATAAATAGACAGTAGATTTGTTTACTGTTTTTCTGAGGATCGTTTCTACGCGGACATGAAACATTGTAAGGCGGCGAGCTGGCAGAAACGTTAGCACGCCGGGCGAAATGTTTAGCGGTATTTCGTTTACCGTTACGTTCTGAGTTCAAATTCCGCCGAGGTCGATTTAGCCTTTCATCCTTTCGGGGTCGATTAGATAAGTACCAGTTACGCACTGGGGTCGATATAATCGACTTAATCCGTTTGTCTGTCCTTGTTTGTCCTCTTTGTGTTTAGCCCCTTGTGGGTAGTAAAGAAATAGGTATTTCGTCAGCCGCTACGTTCTGAGTTCAAATTCCGCAGGGGTCGATTTAACCTTTCATACTTTCAGGGTCGATTAAATAAGTATCAGTTACGCACTGGGGTCGATATAATCGACTTAATCCGTTTGTGTGTCTTTGTTTGTCCCCTCTGTTTAGCCCCTTGTGGGCAATAAAGAAATAAGAAACCTAGGGTTTTGTTACGAATAAGAGGATAAAAGAATGTTAAATAAAGAATTTAGAAGTAACAGAAGACAGAATGAGTATTTTAAGTAGGAAAGTAAAAAAGGCTTTATGGACAAGAAGAAGATTAAGGAAAAAGAGAATAAAGAGAGGAAGGAAATAAAAGAAGGTAATGGAAAGGAGAATAACACAATAAAGAAAAAAAACAGGAGGATAGAAAGAAAGACAAACGGAAAAATATATAGAGTAAATAAGAAATTGAAATATGAAGTTACAAAACATGGCGTTTATCAAAGAGAGAAATAAGGAGGATCTTAAAGACAGAATGACCGAAAAAAAGGAAAGGAAAAAATGGAGAGAATAAAATATATGAAGCAAATGCTTCAAAAACAAGCAAAAGGGAAATTACAAGAAGCAAAGGAAAAGAAAAATGTAAAAGAAAGAAACGAAGATAGAAAAGGGGAGGGTGGTGAGTTCAGAAATTAAAAGAATGTATAAATGAAAACACATATACACACAGACGTTCGCACACACAAATAAACCAATAGAGTTGAGCGAAGAAGACATGTTCACAGAAATGAAATTTGCTTCCTGCTTGGTCAAATTCACAACACAAACGTGACGGAGTGACATACATTGTAACCTTCCACAGAAAGTATATGCTGACTATTTAATCGTCTGCAACGAAACATTTCTCAGCATATATTTGCCTAGGTAATTCCTTCGCAAAGATATTCAAACACAGGCAAACACGCTCAAACACTCATATATTAAGTATTTAATTTATGTCTTACGTATTTATCGCTGATGAGGTGAAAATTCTTATGAATTACCCCGAAATTAGGACCAATACGGTAATAACGGAATTTTTTAGAAATTTCTATCGGCTTGTTTCGAGACGCATAAATTATAATGGTTATTGACAATTTTGTCTTTTTTTCGTCATATTTGGCATTAGAATTTTTCTTTTGTCCTTATATTATAAGTTATATATATATATAGCAATAATAATTCTCTAAACGAGATATAAACAGTAACTGCTCCATAACATAAGGGACATTAGCCATTTGAATGTGGCTAGGGACAGGGCAGGGCGATGGGGCTGTTACTGATGCATTTAGCCCCAGGCGATCATCAACGTCACCAGATAGGCTGACACCATCACGGTGTCCTCTATCCTGCAAAGGGAGATCATTCCCCGAAGAAGCGGATGCCACATACGGACCCAGGTTTCAAGGTATTTGCCTATCATCAACGTATGGCAGGCACCGCTCCTCGACGAACAACTTCCTGTGCAGGATATTTATATATAGATTTTCATGTAAATACATTTACTGATTTCGAAAATCTGTTCGACAGCAATAATAATTCTCTAAACGAGATATAAACAGTAACTGCTCCATAACATAAGGGACATTAGCCATTTGAATGTGGCTAGGGACAGGGCAGGGCGGTGGGGGTGTTACTGATGCATTTAGCCCAAGGCGATCTCGTTTAGAGAATTATTATTGCTGTCGAACAGATTTTCGAAATCAGTAAATGTATTTACGTGAAAATCTATATATAAATATCCTGCACAGGAAGTTGTTCGTCGAGGAGCGGTGCCTGCCATACGTTGATGATAGGCAAATACCTTGAAACCTGGGTCCGTATGTGGCATCCGCTTCTTCGGGGAATGATCTCCCTTTGCAGGATAGAGGACACCGTGATGGTGTCAGCCTATCTGATGACGTTGATGATCGCCTGGGGCTAAATGCATCAGTAACACCCCCACCGCCCTGCCCTGTCCCTAGCCACATTCAAATGGCTAATGTCCCTTATGTTATATATATAATATATATATTATATATATATATATATATATATATATACATATATATACATATATATATATATATATATACATATATATATATATATACATGTATATACACATATATATATACATGTATGAGTTTACAGAGTTTGAATTTATTACTCTTAAAGAAGAATATTATTCAGAGTAACTTTTGTTTATAACGCTGTTGTCACTCTAGGTATTGCCCAGGTGTCGAAACCATAATGCTATCCGTTTGGCTGTTGATGATGGATTCATGATGTTGTTGCACTTGTTATCTGTAAATCTTTTATGTCTTGTGTTCTCTTTCTTAGTTTTCCTTCGTTCACGTAACTTTAAACTTGTTAAGAAGCATTTATTGTTCAGGTTTATAGTGTTTTTGTTGATTTTATTATTCCGAACAGTGATTCTAATTCTGGCTAGGGTAATTCTTATTTAAGGCTTCCCAGTCGTTGGAGGTTTTCATGCATGTATATTATACATATGCAAATACATTTTTCATAAAGATATTTTTTTAAACAAATACATGTAATATATTATTTTTTACTTTCACTTGCTTCTCTCATTTTTCTATCACCATCCTGAGACATCGCCATTGAAGATTTTATCGAAGAAATCAATCCCGTAGTTATTCGTTATAAGTCTAGCACTTATACTGTCTATTTTGCTGACGTATTATAAGATGGAGACATAAACAAGCAGGAGTGGCTGTGTGGTAAGTAGCTTGCTTACCAACCACATGGTTCCGGTTTCAGTCCCACTAGGTGACACCTTGGGCAAGTATCTTCTACAATAGCCTCGGGC
>NW_021832526.1:5000-20000 GCF_006345805.1 Octopus sinensis | reverse complement strand
GATAAGAGTGAATACAGGTAGAATGAGTGCCACAACCAATTATTGGTTGGCATCACATCTCGGTAAATCTAAAACTAGTTACTACATAGCATCTTAATCTACGCTGTACGTATACATCGTCCCGCTACTTCTGTTGTTGCTTTCGTGGTGGTGGCGGTAATGGTGATGGTGGTGATAGTGGTGGAGGTAGTAGTAGTGGCGGTGGCGATGTAGTGGTGGTGTGGTGGTGGTGGTAGTGGTGGTGGCGGTAGTAGTGGTGGTGGCGGTGGTGTGGTGGTGGTGGTAGTGGTGGTGGTGGTAGTAGTGGTGGTGGTGGTGGTGGTGTGTTGGTGGTGGTGGCGGTAGTAGTGGTGGTGGTGGTGGTGGTGTTGGTGATGGTGTGTTGGTGGTGGTGTGGTGGTGGCAGTTGGTTACACACTCACACTTACACATTCATACGCTCGTACACGCCCACATACACATGCGTCCACCACACACAGATATGCACATATACACACACACTTCGATGTAAGTATGCTTTGGTATATTCTTGGTGATATATATACATCAGCGACATGCATACTCATATATCTATATATATATATGAATGCTTACATATTTGTATTTATGCATACATACGCATGTTCACAGACGCACACATAGAGAGCGATGGAGAGAAGGATAGAGACAGAGATAGATAGATGTATAGGTAGAGAGAGAAAGAGAGAGCGATAGAGAGAGAGAGAGAAAGTGAGCCAGAGATAGAGAGAGATGGTTGACTTTATTTAAAAATAAACAAGCCAACTTACGAACATCTGCGACAGCAATAACAACGAGAGCAACACGAAGAGCAACGACAAAATCTTAAAGAACAACGAAGAGTGAAAAATAAGAAAATCAGGAAGTTGAGGTAAGTGAAGATGGTTGGATGAATGGTCGTAAGAAGATATATGTATGTATGTATGTATGTATGTATGTATGTATGTATGTATGTATGTATGTATGTATGTATGTATGTATGTATGTACGTATGTACGTATGTATGTATGTATGTATGTATGTATGTATGTATGTACGTATGTATGTATGTACGTATGTATGTATGTATGTATGTATGTATGAATGTATGTATGTATATATATATGTATATATGTATGTACGTATGTATGAATGTATGTATGTATGTATGTACGTATGTATGTATGTACGTATGTATGTATGTACGTATGTATGTATGTATGTATGTATGTATGTATGTATGTATATATGTATGTATGTATGTATGTATGTACGTATGTATGAATGTATGTATGTATGTAAGTATGTATGTATGTATGTATGTATGTATGTATGTATGAATGTATGTATGTATGTATATATGTATATATGTATGTACGTATGTATGTATGTATATATGTATGTATGCATGTATGTATGCATGCATGTGTGTACGTATGTATGTATGTATGTATGTATGTATGTATACATGTATGTATATATGTAAGTATGTATGTACGTACGTATGTATGTATGCATGTATGCATGTATGTATGTATGTATGTATGTAAGTATGTATGTATGTATGTATGTAAGTATATATGTATGTATGTAAGTATGTATGTATGTATGTATGTATGTATGTATGTATGTATGCATGTACGTATGTATGTATGTATGTAAGTATGTATGTATGTGTATATATGTATGAATGTATGTATGTATGTATGTATGTATGTATGCATACATGCATGTATGTACGTACGTATGTATGTACGTATGTATGGATGCATGCATGTATGTATGCATGTATGTATGTATGTATGTATATATGTATGCATGTATGTATGTATGCATGTATGTATGTATGTATGTATCTATCTATCTATCTATCTATCTACCTTTTACTTATACAAATGCACATGTGTTGCACACATATACACTAACATATATAGGAAAGAGAGAGAGAGAGAAAGAGAAAGAGGGAGAGAGAGAGAGAGAGAGAGTGAGAGAGAGAGAGAGAGTGAGAGAGAGAGTGTGTGTGCGTGTGTGTGTGTTTTGTGCATGCGGCAGTGTACAAACGGACATGCAAGGCAGAAATAAGAAATCAGAAGTAGAAAAATATTTTCGGAACTTCTATTATGTTGAAAGGAAAATTGATCATTCATTACAAGAGACCGGATGATATAGCAACATGTATGTTTGCTGACATCTCACTAAGTGAAAGTTCATTTGTTGCAACACCCGAATTAAACTTTTAACAAAGTTATGCTCAGGAGCTGTCTGTGTTAACGGTAGAAGTTATGCCTTCAAGCCAGGTAAAACTGAACGAAACCGACTTGGCACCGTGTCCATTAACGATTAGACAACCCTTCCCTCTGCTGTATGGCTTACTTGTTATGTCAATTAGTAGAAACTCTAAGGAGGTGCGCGGGAAGAATCGTTAGCGTGTTAAACAACCTGCTTTGTGGCATTTCTCCCGGCTCTTTACGCTTTGAGTTCAAGTATCACCAACGTTAACATTGCTTTTCATCCTTTCATGGTCATATTGTAAGATGAAGTTCTAGTTAAGTACTGGAATGAAGTTAATCGACTAACTCCTTCTGGCTAAATTTCCTGGTTCTGTGACTAAATTTGGAGCCATTATGGTGGTTAGTTTGTAGATTTGCTTACAGAAAGGAAAATAGTGATTAACAGTCTTTCTTTGGGCCCTTTACTTTCTGAGGTCAACCTAGCCGTTCAACCTCTGGGGTTCGATAAAATACCAGTCAGGCACTGAGGTAATGGACTTGCCCTTCACCTTAAATTGCTGGCTTTGTGCCAAAATTTGAAGCAAAAGAAGATCTCGTATATTAATCCATTTCAAAACAGTACGAAAAAAGAAAATGAAATTAAGAACAAGGAATGTCCTATAGTTTACTATGAGTTATCTTTGGTTTGGGTTCATTAATATAATCATTGTACAATCATATTTACGTCTGCTCTATACAACTATAATCTCCATTGATTAAAGTTAAGAATTACTGTCTATTGTGCTAATACTAACTCAGCTAAAACTAATCTAAGCAAGCTAGCTGAACATAATATCATTTTCCTACCTGTCGCTGTGATATAATTCCTTAACAAAAACGCGTCTTGGTTGATTTACTATATTTAACAAGAATCATTAAGAAAGCTGACGAAATCTGTCACATCTAAGAACAATTGCATATTTCCCTAATGGGGAATGTCATCATGTTTGATCTTTACTTTCACGTCCGCTAATCCACCATCATCGTTTTCGGTCGTCTGTTCGTTAATGTTGTCTTTTGCCTATATCGTTTGACGAATGAAATAAAAGGTTTATAGAGGAAATATTACACGGACGTTGATATATTATTTGGTTATGGATATTTTCACAGAGCGCATTTTAAGAGTAGCAGGTGGTCACGTCGGTAGAGAACAGCGAACCGCAGAGCAAAGGTCATTTAGTTCATCTCTCATTCCGTTCAACGACAGCTGAGGGCTGTGTCAGTAGCTATTACGCAGATACCATACATACATATATATATATGCGTGTGTGTATGTGTGCGTTTGTGTGTGTGTTGGCGTGCGCGTGTGTTCCTCTGTGTACTTCAAAATATGCAATATATATTAATGCATGTATATATCTATGTGTATATATATATATACTTATACATGCGCACCAGTTGTCTAAGAAATTGACTATACATTGGGAAAAGTTTATACTATAATAATAGCTGTAGCTATATATATATATATATATATATTATATATATATATATATATATATATATATATATATATATATATATATATAAATATATATATATACATGTAGATAGATAGATAGATAGATAATAGATAGATAGATAGATAGATAGATAGATAGATAGATAGATAGATAGATAGATAGATAGATAGATAGATAGATAGATAGATAGATAGATAGATAGATATCCATGCATATGTGTGTCTGCATGCAGAATTGCTTTACTAGCAGCCATTTTCTAAAACAAAACAAGTGAGTACAGTCACCATCAGAAATGGAAATTCACCGTGTTTAAAGCATCAGAAAACATTTGACCATCAATAACAACACAAAATATTTTCCACTGTGAAAAACAGATAAGTAGTTCGACTGTAATCAGTTTATTTGGTTGGAAATTTTTATCGATTTCGTGTTTATATGAAAATGTTTTCTGTAAAAATTACGGTTAAATTGTACACAGACAGCAGCTTTAACAAAAACATGAACATAATACACGTACGCATATATTAATTTGTTGGTTTTGATCCGGGTTCTTTAGCCGTTATTTTCTTCCATCATGAAGGAGGAATATCTATTCGTTCGAGACGAATGCTTATTATTTCATTATGGTTTTATACTTACCGAGCTCAAAGTTTGGAAGTTAAGGAATCAATATGAAAAACACAAATATGCACACATATACATTAATGCTCAATCTCTCTCTCTCTCTCTTTCACTCTCTCTCCTTCTTACACAGACATTTTGGGAGAGATGCATAGGGATATACATAGAGAAGGTAGGATATAGACCAAAATGCTAGAATGATACAAAAAAGCACTGAAAATCTATTAAGGACATGGAATATTAGAATTTGTAAATTCGAGTCTTAGATCTGCATCGAGAAGTACATGTATGCTTTCTTACACATCATACATACACACACTTAAAATATACTTCTGTGTATACTTACATACGTACACCTATGTACATAATATGAGCATGTATGTATGTTTTCCCGCATCCTACTAACTCAGTCTCTATTTTGGACACAATTTATTCAGCATATGCAGTTTGTAATGATATTTTGAAAATATTTTTTTTTTTCGCACCATTTCCTCTATTCATTTTTATTTATTTATGCGCCTTTTTGAAGTCTAGCCAGGCTCATGGGCCCGGTTTCCCGGTTTCTGTGGCGTATGGATTCCCTCCATCGCAGCATTACTCAAGAAACAGGAAGAAAGATTGAGGGAGAAAGTTGGGCGAAAGAGTACAACAGGAGTCACCACCACCGTCTGCCGGAGCCTCGTACAGCTTCAGGTGTTTTCGCTCAATAAACACACCCAACGCCCGATCTGGGAATCGAAACCGCGATCCTCCGACCGCCAGTCTGCTGCCCTAACCACTGGACCATTGCGCCTCCACTCCTCTACTCATACTCCATTAAAACTTGTAGTCTCTAAATGTGTTTTTTTTTACTCGCCACCCTCTTTTGGCTAAAGTTACCAGGTAGGGAAGATATTTTATTCAGGAATACTTGTAGTGCACCTGAGAACTGTACACAATGTTTATTATTATTATTATTCTATTTTACGAGCCTAAATTTGACAAAAATTTTCGAAAAATTCCATCGTTTTTTTCAAGACATATAGACAAATATAAATGATTTTGATATTCTGGATGAGGTAGTCGGAGTTTTAACGAAGAGTAAATAACTTATAGAAATATTTTATGAAGTGCTTCTTGAATATTATTTTATTTGCATATATTTCTCTTGTAATGCATATAGGGAATGAAGTAGAACTTTTCTAGGTTTCTAGAAACTTTTGAAATTGCCATCTTTGATATTATTTATTTGATAACTTAAGATAATACTACCTATATGATTTATGTTATTCTTTTACCCTCTCTTTTACTTGTTTCAGTCATTTGGCTGCGGCTATGGTGGAGCACGGCGTTTAGTCGAGAAAATCGACCTCAGGACTTATTCTTTGTAAGCCTAGTACTAATTCTATTGGTCTATTTTGGCGAACCGCTAAGATACGGGGACGTAAACACACCAGCATCAGTTGTCAAGCGATGTTAGGGGGGGGGGACACAGACACACAAACACATGCACACATATATATACTTATACATATATACGGCGGGCTTCTTTCAGTTTCCGTCTAACAAATCCACTTACAAGGCTTTGGTCGGTCCGAGGCTATAGTAGAAGACACTTGCCCAAGGTGCCACGCAGTTGGACTGAACCAAGAACCATGTGGTTGGTAAGCAGGCTACTTACCACACAGCCACCCCTATATATTTTCCTATCGTTTTCAGTTGGTATGAACAGGAATGTGTTTTAATAAGCAAAGACTCATGATTCTGCGGTTTGGTATTCTGATAAAAAAAAAAAAAAAATTACTCATTTGCTTAAAGCATGAATATGTATCTGACCTTAAATGGGAAAAGTATTTTAGTTCAAATTTCAGAGGCCTGGGTGGGGAGCGTCTCTGAAATATCATGACGTTTGAGTTAGTTGGGATGAGAAGAATGCGTAGAAAGTAAACGGCACCGATTTGGGATAACCGGTTGTAATGGGGACTTCGACTACATGGAGTATAAGAAATTTGGTTGTTAGTCTTGGACCGTTAAATACAATGGTTGCTTGCACATTCTTAGCGACATAAGAGGTTCTCGTACTTCCCGTTATAATTAGGCAACGTTGAGTCATAACGTACTCAATGTGCTTAAGGCATAGTCTGTTCCTTTCTAATAGTTACTTAGAGATTGTAAGGTGCTCCTTTTGGAGATTAGCTCAAATGTATCCGGTTACATCAATGTTGTAAACAGAATGCAGTGAATCGAATGTAATTACATTAAAGTAAAGTAAAAACATTGCTGTTCAAAATGAAAACAAGTGAATACTTATAAGCTAAACAGGATTAAATAGCGTCTGTGCAATACTTAAAGACAATCCCAAGGTCCAAAACGAACACTACTCAAGCAAATCCATGCTCCGATAATAGTACTAAATATTATTACAGTTATTTAATCAAGTGTATATACCTACCTACCTACCTACCCACCTACCTACCTACCTACCTACCTACCTACCGACATACATGCATACATGCATACATACATACATACATACCTATATAACTACCTACCTACCTACCTACATACATACATATATATATACATACATACATATACATACGTACGTACGTAGATACATACACACACATATGTATATATGAATATATATATAAATATACATATTGATACATACATATATACATATATGCATATGTGTGTGTCTCTATACATACATACAGACAGACAGAAAGACAGACAGAGAGATAAATAGATAGATAGATAAATGGATAGATATAGCTAGATAGATAAATAGATAAGTATATATATATATATATATATGTATTTATATATATATATGCATACACATACGCACAAACATATAGATAGCTATCCTCCCCTCTCTTTGTGGATATATATATATATATATATATATATATATATATATATATTATATATATGCATATATATATATATATACATATATATTTATATATACATAAATACGCATACATATTTAGGTATATACATACATATAACTATATAGCTATATGTATATACATATTCCTGTAGTCATATGCACGTACATATGATGCGCTAGAATCACCCACAGGCCAAAAAAAAATCCGCTCATAGTCAACAAAAAAGGCGAAAAATAATGAGGAAAAGAAAATATTCACTGGACGTTAAATGTAAATTGGTGCTATCAGTTCGTTTCGTTTCTAACGTGAAATTTTAAAAAGAACTTAATGAACATGTGTCAAAATATAATGACCGTCATAGCATGTCAGGAACGAAATATCAGCGAGGTTGTTTCAAAAAAGGAAAGAAACAGACCAAAGAAGTCAGACAACAGAAGTGCTGAAGTTTAAAGTGCCTCTTCTAGGAATAGAGAATGAGTGTGTTCGTATGTGTGTGTGCGTGTATGAGTGTGTGTGTACATGTGTGTGTATGCATGTGTGTTTGTGTGTTTGTAGTGAAAGAGAAATTGAGGAAATGGCGAGAGGTGAGGAAAGGATGATGGAGTGTTAAATACATTTAAAAAATAATAAAATCAAACTACGTATAATTAAATGTGTATAATAAAAATGTATATAATTTAATTTTATTGAACCATTTCCCTCCCCCATCCATCCATCCATCCATCCACGCAATTTTCATTTCGATAAAGTCAACCAACTAACGTAAAGACACACGCACAACCACTCACACAAACACACACACACACACGCACATACACACACACGCACACATATGCAGGGATACATATATATATGTATGTATATATATATATATATGTATGTATATATATATATATATATATATATATATATTATATCCCTACATGTCAACGCTCACGTAAAACAATTTTCAATAATAATTAAAGTTTTAAAATTATGGCGTTTTAAAATTTTCATTTTCCTTCTTTATTTTCCACTTTAAATTTGTCTACACGCAATGTTTGGTGAGTGTCAATAAACGTATGAGAAATAGGTAGTACGTGAAACAATATAACAAAGAGTAACAAACACATATGTACATATAAATATACACAAAGTATGGTTTTTATACCAAACATGGCAGAGTGGTTAAGAAGATCACTTAGTAAATACATAGTTCCAGTTTGGATCTCATTGCATTTCGTCAACGTGGTCTTTTACTGTCAACCGAATGCATGAATTATTATATTAAGAATGAAACTTGCTACACGGAAATTGTTTGGGAAATAAGCGTAAGAGAAAGAAATATACTAAGCTGGTAACAGTAATCGATGGATGGAAAGCAAAATGGATTCCTATGTAGATGTGGTATAGAGGATGTATAGGGGATGTCTACAAGAAACTGGAAATCACATGGGGCAGTGTTTATAAAAGCGTTCAGTTTAGCTGTGGAGGCAGTGGATTTTTTTCTCTAGGTTACTGTGGATCAGAAGTTTCGAGACCTGAAAAGAGCAGTGCTCTGAAATGTACTGTTAACTGGACACAATCTTAGAGTTGGTCAACATTGATTGGGTCCCCTGAGTATGAGTGTCTTATATTGAAAGACATGAAGCATCTAATTTATATATTCATTGCCTACAGGGGGCTAAATATAGTGGGGGTGGGGGACAAACAAGGACTGATAAATGGATTAAGTCGATTACATCGACTCCAGTACGTAACTGGTACTTATTTAATCGACCCTGACAGGATGTAAGGCTAAGTCGGCCTCGGCGGAATTTGAACTCACAACGTAATGCTAAACAAAATACCTATTTCTTTACTACCCACAAGGGGCTAAGCACAGAGGGGACAAACAAGCACAGACAAACGGATTAAGTCGATTACATCGACCCCAGTGCGTAACTGATACTTAATTTATCGACCCCGAAGGATGAAAGGCAAAGTCGACCTCGGCGAAATTTGAACTCAGAACGCAACGGCAGAGGGAATACGGCCACACATTTCGCCCGGCGTGCTAACGATTCTGCCAGTTCGCCACCCTTAAGCATCTAATATCTCCGGTAAACAAGGCTAATGATGTATCTAGGCGCATTAGAGGAGCATGTATTGAGAAAACTAAACGCACATACACACACATCACACACGCACTACACAGACTCGTATACACACACACACTGACAAACACACACACACATACATATGTATGGAAAGCAAGACAAGGACATGTGCACAGAGAACTAACACATATTGACCAGTGGTATCTATATGAAATGTCGGCCACATTTGTCATGTAGCTGATTTTTCAACCGAGACGTTATATAAACGTCCCTCGTTCTTTAAGTGAATCAATTCTATATATGTACATATATCTACTAGATTATTGACATATATCAATGGTTTCTCCTTTTGTGATGATGCGCCATTTTGTATCATTAATAAAATTGTCAGCATTTTTGTCGAGATGGGTACGCTATTGTATATATATGTTTGTGTGTATGTGTGCGTGTGTGCGTGCGTAGATTCTGCATCTACGAAAATAAACAAAAGACGAAGGTAGGTGGTGTACAAACAAACGGATGTATTAGTATAGCGCTCAGAAATAGAAAAAGCCTTTTATGTTTCGAGCCTACGCTCTTCTACAGAAAGATACACTGTAAAAAAAAAACAAGGAGAGAAACCCGGAGAGAAAAGAAGGAGAAAAAAAGGAGAGAAAAAATATATATACATATACACATCTATCTACCCCATGTATGTCCAGCCAAAATGGCGGATAAGTTTCATCAAACCAGTATGATCTAAACAACGGACATGTGAGGCTTTTATCCTGCAGTGGATTGAACATGGACAACCCAATCCAAATATGCACATTTATATGTATATGTCTAAACATATACATATATATATGTATGCATATGTCAGTATTATATACTGTATTATATATGTATGTATGTATGTATGTATGTATGTATGTATGTATGTATGTATGTATGTATGTATGTATCCTTTCAGCTCGTTTGCGTTCGATGTTTTGAATATGCATATGAAAGCACCCATTTTATTATACCTGGTACAGCCTATTGATACCAACTGTCAGTAAAAGCTTTTTTGGGGGTTGCACCGAGCGGAGCAGTGGCGATACACTTTAGGATACTACTACTACTACTACTACTACTCTACTACTACTACTACTACTACTACTACTACTACTACACTACTACTACTACTACTACTACTACTACTACTACTAATAATAATAATAATAACTAGCTGGAGACGAGAAGAATTCACGGAAAATATATAAGATGTAAGCATCTGTACTTTGTGCGCTGGTGCCATGAGAAATGTTTCTATATTGTGACAATTAAGGCGGCGAGCTGGCAGAAACGTTAGCACGCCGGGCGAAATGCTTAGCAGTATTTCGTCTGTCGTTATGTTCTGAGTTCAAATTCCACCGAGGTAGACTTTGCCTTTCATCTTTTCGGGGTCATAAATTAAGTACCAGTTAGACACTGGGGTCGATGTAATCGAATTAATCCGTGTGTCTGTCCTTGTTTGTCTTCTCTGTGTTTAGCCCCTTGTGGGTAGTAAAGAAATAGATATTTCGTCTGTCTTTACGTTCTGAGTTCAAGATCTAGTTAAAAACTTTTATCTAAGCAGCAAAATTTCTTTCTCTTAAGCGAGACACACCCATCAGGTACGAACAAACGACAAATTTGCGTATTAATATTATTAATAATAATAATCTTTTCTACTACAAGTATAAAATATGAAATTTGGTGGGAGGGAGCCAGTCGATTAAACGACCCCAATATGCAACTGGTACTTAATTTATCAACCTCGAGAAGATGGAAGGCAAAGTCGACTTCGGCGGAATTTGAACTCAGAACGTAAAGAGTGATGAAATACCGCTAAGCATTTCACCCGTTGTGCTAACGATTCTGCCAGCTCACCGCCTGAATAACAATAATCGTACTCATTCATGGATGGATTAGTGAGTGTGTTTAAAAATAATACATATCTTAAGATCATAGTATGCATTGATGGTATGATTACAGTATAGTCTGTAGTACATCTGGTGCATTCATATTCATGCGAAAATATTTATCTGATCATATTCATGCGTGCACACTTATTTTCTTTAGTAAAAAAATTACCATTATTTTCATATACTATGTACTATACCATTATACCACCAAAAGTAATTAAAAAGAAATTTTAAGAGAATATCATTTGTTGACTCAGACAATGGACTTCAACAAGGGAATAAATGTATCTGTTGACCCTATTATATTGAAATTCATTCAGGGGACACCTGCTGTGACTAAGGTCAAACCTGCGAATTATATTATCCATCCTGATATCCGCATACTTAAATATCAAAATAAGTCTAACATCACTATACACACACCTCCCTCTCCTTTATAACTACCATTCTGTTCTCTCTTTCCATCACCTTCTACATCTCCCCACCAAACACATATATAGCTACTCACATACCTCAAGCAACATTTTCATAGGTCAAAATTGATAAAGGACCCTAAGTTATGCATCCACTGCTTCCAACATTAATGCCATAGCTCACAAAGAAACGAAGGCATTAATATTATCCAACCGTTGTCCATGAATACTACGGACTGTAGTGGAATCATACCACGAATATGGACTATGGTTTTAAGAAACTCGTAAATTGTAGAAACGCGCGTAGCGATGCATTAAAATATTTATAAATTCCATTCATGGATTATTATTATTACTATATATGTAAATGCATATATGAATATATACCTGCATACATATATATATGCAAATATATATATATACTACATACGTATAGTATATATATAATATATATATATATATATATATATTATATATATATATATATAATATATATATATATATATATATATATATATATATATTATATATATATACATATAGTGGAAATTTACAAAAAATAAATATTAAAAGACGAAGACAGGTGTGTAAACTACAAACAGGTGTATTAAGGAAGGTGAGAAAGTATTTTACCTTTCGAGCCTACGCTCTTCAACAGAAAGGAATATAAGAAAATAAAAAGAGAGAGAGAATAAAAAGAACTTTAGTGGCTAGCTGTCAATTATGGCGATGGCTACACACACACACACGTGCGCGCGCATACAAGTAGTCTATATGAGACACTGCTTAGTGTGATATATCTTTAATATGATCCTTATTATTCCTTATTCATCTAAAATAACTTTACTGGTTACTATGCAACAGGTTTATTTCATGGGAATTGTTTATGTTACATGCGTTCGTTGCAGCTTGCTCTTCATCCTCACCACCATCGTCATCGTCATCATCATCATCATCGTCATCGTCATCGTGGTCGTCGTCGTCTTCATCATTACCATCTTCATCATCCCTATCGTCATAAACTCATTGTTGAGAAGTCCGCTTTATTCGGTTAATATGTCTTCATAACAATCACTCTCGCCATACGGTCATAGATGTGTTCAACACAATCAACGATGATCGTCATTACCAACACCATTAGCTTAGCTTTGGCATCGTTACCAACTGTGACACAGCATTTTCTTCATCTTTACCATTAGCATCGTCGTCACCGTCGTCTTTATCTCTGTCGTAGGCATCACCAGTATCACCATCCTCTCCTCCTCCTCCTCCTCTTCATCATCATCATCATCACCATCCTTGTCCTCCTCCTCCTCATCATCATCCTCATACCTATGCAGCCGATATCACCATCATCCTTTTTATAGAAGTTATATATCCCATACAGTAATGATGTCTTCAATAAACGCGAGGCTCAATTCTGGAGTAAATCTGCGAAAATTGCGGTTTACATTTCTACTCGTTGTTGTTGTTGTTGTTGTTCTTCTTCTTCTTCTTCTTGTTCTTCTTGTTCTTCTTCTTCTTCTTCTTGTTCTTCTTGTTCTTGTTCTTGTTCTTCTTCTTCTTCTTCTTCTTCTTCTTCTTCTTCTTCTTCTTTTCTTCTTCTTATTATTTTATTATTATTATTATTATTATTATTATTATTTTTCTTTTTCTTTTTTCTTCTCTTTTTCTTCTTCTTCTCTTCTTTTTCTTCTTTCTTCTTCTTCTTCTTCTTCTTCCTCTCCTTCTTCTTTCGGCTTCTTCTTCTTCTTCTTCTTCTTCTTCTCTTCTTCCTTCTTCTCTGCTTTTCTTTTTTCTTCTTCTTCTCTTCTTCTTCTTCTTCTTCTTCTTGTTCTTCTTCTTTTCTTCTTCTTCTTATTATTATTATTATTATTATATTATTATTATTTTATTATTATTATTATTATTATATATTATTATTATTATTATTTCTTTTTCTTTTTTCTTCTTTTTTTTTCTTCTTATCTTCTTATCTTCTTTCCTCTTCTTCTTCTTCTTCTTCTTCCTTCTTCTTTCGGCTTCTTCTTCTTCTTCTTCTTCTTCCTTCTTCCTTCTTCCTTCTGCTTCTTTTTCTTCTTCTTCTTCTTCTTCCTTCTTCCTTCTGCTTCTTCTTCTTCTTCTTTCTTCTTCTTCCTCTACTTTTCTTCTTCTTTTCTTCTTTTTTTCTTCTTTTCTTCTTATCTTCTTCTTCCTTTTCTTCATCTTCTTCTTCCTCCTCCTCCTTCTCTTCCTTCTCCTCCTCCCCTCCTCCTTCTCCTCCTCCTTCTCCTCCTCCTTCTTCTTCTTATTCTCCTCCTTCTCCTTCTCCTCCTCTTCCACCCTCTTTATTGAATCTGTGTGCAACCGCTGTCGGACATTGGTTTCCCCCATTTCACATGCCATACGAAAGTACGCCGCCTATTCCTCTTGCATTTTCCATAAGAGTTGCCATCTTATCTACTTCTCCAGTTAATACATATATATGCACTTTCTACCCTTCTCAATCATTCCTCTTCTTTCTTGAGGCCTTTCAACCGGCAGATATCCGCCTAAACAGTGCCTATGTTTCTACCTAAAATCATTGTTGTCGTTACTTCTTTTAACTGAACCCAACGGTTTTGTCATTTATGCATTGCTGGTGACGGAATTGATATTATTTTTGGGTTTTGGTGTAGTTGTCCTTGTAGTCGATTCACCTTTTGGTTTGGTTGGCATTACTCTTCCGTTTGTCCGTTGCTGCTGTTTTTGTTTTCCGTTGTTCAATTGTTTTGTTATTTTAGATCAGTGCTTTTCAATCTTTTTGCTGGAGCGGAACCCCAAGGAAACATTCTACTGGCTCGGGGAACCCCTGTGCAATAATTTAATAGTCTTATGCACACATATCTGCACAGGAGAATTAAAAATTACTGCCGATTTTAGCAATTTTGTAACTTCTTGCGGAATCCCCGGAGTGTACTGGCGGAACCCTGGTTGAAAACCACTGCGTTAGATATTCAGATATTGTTTTGGTAGTTATTTATGATAATGGTGGTCTCCGTAGCATTGCTGTTGTAATGTTTTGTGTGTGTGGTTCGTGTTGATACTTTCTCGGACATTATTAGAATACCCAAGACGGACTATAATCAATAGTTCTGTAACTACCTACGTTGATCGCATCGATGGAGGATGTGCTGTTCTTGATGTCATTAAAGTTGGCATGTGGTTGTACATTGAAAGACAGAAAAGGGAAGAGAGATATATTGTTATCTATACCCAGCCAGTTTCGGAAATCTGAAAAAGAATTAAGAGGTATTTTGGAGCTGCCATAAAAATATGTGGCGCATTCAAGATGACTTGATCTGTGCTAAATTGGTTATTTCCTGAAAATAT